>NC_080045.1:61776246-61811432 GCF_012489685.1 Lotus japonicus
TGCTACCCTGAAAGTTACATCTTGTAAATTCTGCTGGTATCATCGCATCTACCCCGTAAGTCAACTTAAAAGGTGATTCGCCAGTAGTTGATTGAGGAGTAGTATTGTACGCCCAAATGACCGTGATTAATCTCAGCCCATAATCCCTTAGCTTCGCCTAGACGCTTTCTAATTCCATTGAGAATGACTTTATTCGCTGACTCCACTTGTCCATTTGTCTGAGACGATAGTTGCTGGAACGCCAAATCTGCAAACCAATTTTCTCCAATAAAACTTTTTGACTTTTTCTGCTGTTATTTTCGCCATTGATTCCGCCTCAATCCACTTAGTAAAATAGTCCACCGCCACCAAAATAAATCTGATTTGAGAACCTGCCGGAGTGAACGGTCCCAGAATATCTACTCCCCACATTGCAAATGGCCACGATGAACTCATTGAGCTAAGAGTCTCAGGCGGCGCCTTATGTAAATCTGCATAAATTTGACATTTACCACACTTCTTCACATATTCCATACAATCCCCTCGTAAAGTGGCCAATAAACCTGCCTGAGCACTTTCGCCGCCAAAGATCTTCCCCTACATGACTTGCACACACACCTTCGTGAACTTCAAACATGATTCTTTCCGCCTCATCCTTAGAGACACATCTCAATAAAGGAACTCCAATCCCTCTTCTGTACAATTGATCGCCCAACAATGTGTAACGACTCGCCTCACGAATTTGATCCTTAGAGAATGTCAACACATTAGAGCCTTCTGCCTCCAAACACTGTTAATACGCCCCATCCAATCTGAATTCGCTAAATTTAACACCATCATTGTCTCATCTTCTTCGATACTTGGGCTACTTAAAACTTCCTGGATAACTGACTTATTGTTTCCCGGCTTCTTGGTGCTTGCTAACTTTGATAGAATATCCGCCCTTGTATTCTCCTCCCGCGGAACATAATTGACCTGCACTGTGCCTATCTGCTTTATCAATCCCTGAGCTTTCAATAATACTTAGCCAGCTGTGCGTCCCTCGCCTGATATTCACCCTGAATTTGCCTGGAAACTATCTGAGAATCTGTTTTAATCATTATGCTCTTAACCCCCATCTCGATCGCCAACTTCAAACCTGCAATTATAGCTTCATACTCTGCCTGATTATTGCTTGCTTTAAAGTCAAACTTGAGTGACTGCTCAACTGTCACGCCACCTGGCCCTTCTAAGATTATTCCAGCTCCACTTCCCTTGACATTAGACGAACCATCTACAGACAAACTCCATTCGCCAACTTCCATATTTTTCTCACTGGAAGACATTTCATTAACAAAATCCACCAATACCTGTGCTTTAACTAGACCTTTCCTGTCAAAAGTGATTTCAAATTCTGACAATTCAACAGCCCAGGAAACCATTCGTCCAGCCAGATCAGGCTTTTGCAAAACTTGGCGAAGTGGCAAATCTGTTTTTACCACAATTGGAAAGCCTTGGAAATAAGGTCTTAATTTCCTGGCGGATATGATTAGAGCTAATGTAGCCTTTTCAATTTTTTGGTATCTAATTTCAGCTCCTTGAAGAGCATGACTCACAAAATATATGATCCTCATATCATCCTTATTTTCTTGCAACAAAACTGAACTAACTGCATTATCAGAGATGGAAATAAACAGTGATAATGAAATACCTGGAACTGGTTTGGCTAAAATTGGTGGCTTGGATAAATGATCCTTCAAACTTTGGAACGCCCTCTCACATTCTTCAGTCCACTGAAAAGTTTTGTTCTTCCTTAAGCATTGAAAAAATGGTGCTGATTTTTCCCCAGAACACGGAAGAAACCTGGATAAAGCTGCTATTCTTCCTGTTAACTTCTGCACATCTTTAACTGAGGTTGGACTCTGCATATCGAGTATCGCCTTACACTTATCAGGGTTCGCCTCAATTCCTCTCCTCGTGATCATGAAACCCAAAAACTTTCCGCTTTGAATTCCAAACGAACACTTTTCCGGATTAAGTCTCATGTTATGCTTTCTTAGTTCGCCAAAAGCTTCTTCGAGATCAGAACAATGCGCCACCATTTCCTCTGACTTGACCACCATGTCGTCTACATAAATCTCCATGTTCCGCCCCACCTGCTTGTCAAACACCTTATCCATCAACCTTTGGTATGTTGCTCCCGCATTCTTCAGCCCAAACGGCATAGTCTGATAGCAATAGTTCGCCTGATTTGTCATGAAAGCTGTTTTCTCCTCGTCAGGCTGATACATTCTTATTTGATGATATCCTGAGTATGCATCCATGAGGCTAAGCATTCCGAATCCAGATGCCCTATCCACAAGCTTATCAATATTCGGTAAAGGATAAGAATCCTTAGGACAGTGCTTGTTCAAATCTGTATAATCTGTGCACATTCGCCACTTGCCATTAGCTTTCTTCACCATAACAACATTCGCCAACCAAGTTGGATACTTTACTTCCCTAATGAATCCAGCCTCCAGTAACTTATTGTTTCCACCTTTACAGCCTCTGCCTTTTCTTCGCCCATCTTTCTTTTAAACTGAACAATAGGTTTCACCCCGGGATTTAAAGCCAATTTGTGACATATAAATTCCGGATCGATTCCTGGTAAATCTCTTGCACTCCATGCAAACAAATCCATATTCTCAGATAATAATTTTACCAACCTGTTTTCCTGACTTGTAGTTAAATTGACACCAACTTTCAAGTTTCGCTCACCAATTTGGATCGCCTTAGTTTCCTCTTCTGATTTCATCTTGTACTCACTGAATCCTTCTTGAGGATCCAAAATAATTTCTGACTGTTCTAAATCCACCTCATAGACTCGATGCCCCTCTTTCACTGCTTTCTTACCCATGTGCCCATACTGCTTAAAACTTTCTGAATAACACTTTCGAGCAACCATTTGATCAGCCTTTAAAATTCCAACTCCTCCTTTGCTCAATGGATACTTCGCCGTTAAATGTCTTGTAGAAATGATCGCCCCCAATCTGTTTAGTGATGGCCTCCCAATGAGTACATTGTACGGTGAAGTACATTTTACTACCAAAAACTTAATAGCAAATGCCTCCGCATTCTTCCCTTCTCCAAAGACAGTTTTCAATTCCACATATCCTCGAACAAATACTTTTTCTCCAGGAAAACCCACTAAAGAACCATCATAAGGCAACAAATCAGATTCATTTAGCCCCAACTTTTCAAAAGCGTCACCATAAATCAAATCCGCCGAGCTTCCTTGATCCAGAAGTACCCTCTCAATTTCATAATCAGCAATCCTCAGCATTACAACAATTGGATCGTCTTCGTGAGGCTGTACTCCCTCAAAATCTCGCACAGTAAACGTTATATCGGGTTGATTGGTTGCCCAACTTCCCCAATCGTTAGAGTAAACAGCATTAATGGAGTGAACGTACCTCTTACGAGCTGAATTAGTCATTCCTCCGCCACGAAATCCACCAAAAATAGAATGAATTCGCCCCTTTGCTTTTCCATCCGATTGCCTATCTTGACCACCACCCTCAATCTCTTTTCCATCTTCGGTTCGTCTTGTTGAAGTTCCTGCTTCATCTGAATTGCTTCGCCCCTCAAGCTGCTTCATATACCCAGCCTTTATCAATTTATCAATCTCCTTCTTCAAAGTAAAACAGTCATCAGTATTATGCCCTGAAATCCTATGATACTCGCACCACTTCTTCTTGTCCACGTAACCCGTTGACGGCTTTGGCTGCCGTGGAAAACGAATAACATTCGCCTCCAAACACGTGTGCAAAGCTTCAGTCAAATTAACCGCCAAAGGTACTGCACGGTCATTTTGGTTCCGAGTCCACGTCATCGAATGTCCTAGCCCACGCACTCCATACGGCTGAGCACGATTTTTGAAATTAGAACGGTTATCAAATCGGCCGTCATAACGGTTACGATTATTATACCCTGCGTTGCCACGTTCGGTCCATCCCTTCGAATATTGATCTGTAACCGCCCCCTTTCTCGCCTCGAACTGCTGTTTCTGCCCAGTTACCACCGCATTCGGGCGGTTATTCTTGATCTGATCACTTTGCTCCTCCCTAATGTATCCTTGAACCCTTTCGCGTAGGTGCACCATTGTTTCCACCGGTTTCCTGCTTAAATTACTGTTTAGACCGCCCGGCCTCAAACCCAATTCAAAGGCTGCAATGCAAATTTCTGGCATCTTATCCTCC
This sequence comes from Lotus japonicus, assembly GCF_012489685.1. Lineage (NCBI taxonomy): Eukaryota > Viridiplantae > Streptophyta > Magnoliopsida > Fabales > Fabaceae > Lotus > Lotus japonicus. The sequence continues at coordinate 61,780,446 of NC_080045.1, forward strand.
AAATGAACAGATAGTTGATTGAAACGCCCCATATAAGATTGCAAAGTCTCATTTACTCCCTGCCGAATGTTGAATAATGTCGCCGGAGTCACTTTTTGTGCACGACTGGTAGAAAACTGAGACAAGAATTTTGTAGATAATTCTGTGAAATTGACGATTGACCTTGACGGTAGAGTTGTAAACCAAATCATCGCCGATTTCTTAAAAGTTGACGGTAACATTTTGCACTTCAACGCATCTGATGCGCCTACAATGACCATTTTCGTGTTGAAATACACTAAATGGTCCTTTGGATCTGAATCGCCATAGTAAGAATCAAGCTTCAACGTCTTCAAATTGTCTGGGACGGCAGTGTTCGCTATTTCCTCTGTGAAAGGTTGAAAGTCCACCACCGTCTCAGCCATTCTTCGATCGCCCTCTCGTAAACCCTGAGTCTGATTAAGATCAGTAAGTTGATTTTGCAACTGCTGATTATGTTGACGAAGTTCATTGAGATCGTCCATGATCCGCTGAAGAACATCGGGAGGAACATCATTTTGTTGAACATGATTCCTCTCTCCGTTCGCCCCGGATCGAGTCACCATCGCGATGAGAAACGAAGCCTAGGAAAGTATCCAAGGCCCCACGGTGGGCGCCAATGTTCCGGTATGGAACCGCAGACTACGGCTAACCAATATCGAGAGCAAGCGAGAGTAAACAAAGTGAGTAAAATGCGTGAAAATGATAGGATCCCTGCCGCTTGGGCGGTCCTTCTTTATTTATAGTTGGGTTTTGATCCGGCTGGATCATGGGTTACCCGGCCCATTTAATACATGATTCGGTCAGCCTAAGTAATATACATATTGATCAGCCCATACCAGACCAATATATAAGTTTCATATTATCATGACATAAAAACTGTCATGATAATAGTACCATTTTCTCGAAATTGTATTAGAAATTTCATCTTAAGGTAAATATTCTACATGTATACTACATTTGCACTTTTTAAGGATAATATGTAAAGTGTGTTTTTTTTGGGTACATATCTAAAGTGTGTAGTTTTTTTTTTTTTTTGGTAAATAGGAAAATTAAACAACGAAACTACAAGCTAAACAAATCCTCCTGAAGAAACGGCAACAGCGCCGCCGGAGGAGAATCTAAATCAGTCTCCACACATTGCAATCTCGCCTCCTGACCTGCTAGCCAATTTGTTGGTACATTCCCTTCACGAGGAACATGCAAATCTTCACCTCCCAACTTCGCGAAAGCAAGAAATGAATATCCATCAACAAACTACCATATTGATGAAAATCATAGTGACCTTTCTTCACTGCTCGAACCAACTCTAGGCAATCAACACCACAAACAACCTTCTTCCAATTGTGACGCCAGAGAAACTTCAAACCCAATAACAGAGCTTGTATTTCCGCATAAAAGGGATCCCCACCAGCAGCAGCCGCATAAAAACCTCCAAGCCAGGCCCCTGTGGAATCACGAACAAGACCCCCCATTCCAATCTGACGCTGAACATGATTGAAACCCCCATCCACCATACACGAACAAACCCACTTGGAGGTGGCTTCCAGCTAGCCCGTGTCCGCAACTCATTGAGTTTACTACTTAATTTGTAAGTTTATTTTTAATTTTAATCATTGGTTTTCAAACACCTCACACGCTAAGGTGAACCAAAATCACATAAAAAATTTAGCATTAATCTCACAAGTCACAATTAATCTTCTTTTGGCATCACACGCTATGTCTATGTTCACTTATGCCCCATTTTTAGTGGCATACTGAATTCTCCACCCAAAAAGCACGCAACTTTAATTTGTGTCTATTTCATGTCCTTGGAAGACCATTAAGTCAACATTATTTGATTGAATTTAAGAGCACCCCTCCGGTCTTCGTCTTCGTCCACTCCTTGTTTGTATATGCATATTGCATATATGCATGGCTCCCTTCCTTCCACACGCTATATCAAAATTACGTTCTTGTTTCCTATGTTTTTCTCCAATCAAGGACAATATTGATAATGACAATTGAGAATCAATAATTTTTCATTTTTTAAAGAACTATATATTTAATTATTTATTATTTAACACGAAAATTATTATCAAATATGGGTGAAATTCATTCTTTCACGATATGGATTTAAAAATAAGAAGATAGATGAGAACTTTTCAATTTTGGTAAACATTTCATTTTATTTGATAATTTTTACTAAATAAAATAAGAAGTTTACATATAAACTAAAATGATTTATCCCGAATGATAGCTCAATTTATGTTTTCAATGTAAAAAAAAAAACTTTAGTAATTTTTTTTAATAAAAGTCGGTACCTCATTGATGTGCTTGAAGAAGAAGGGTCGGGCTACCGAAGTTAATGCAAAAAAATAAAAGAAAATAATTAAATGTATATTTGAAAATTCTTATATAATTAATTTTAAATTTAAAAAATTCTTATACAATTAGTTTCTATATAGCCAAATTCATTATATGAAAAAATAAGTTTGTTGAGTAGAGGTCTTAGACAGTGTCAAGTGGGCAATGGGTCGTAGTCCGCGGAAGAAGTTTGTTGGGTACGATTTAAGGGTATTATTGTAAACTGGATCATTAGTATCCCTATATATGTTTGTAACACTGAAACCCTAATTATTGTATTTAGAATGAATCAATAAATAGAACTATAGCTGCTCTATAGTCGCAGACGTAGGCAATTTGACTGAACAACGTGACCAAAGCTTTTGTATGTTTCTCTCTACTATGTTCTGTATTCGTGTTGTCGTTCAAACAAAGTTAATGAGTTTTGTCACAAAGGCATCTCAAAACATTATCGAGAATGTGATGTTTGAAACGTGATATTTGATCTCAGGTTTAGTACAAGTTTTAAAAATTCAATTTTCGGGTATAATGAATTCTTGGACATGCATGTAATTAAGTTACACATATTTTTTATAAATTTATTCTCATGTCAAAGAGTAGGAATCTTTCATTCTCATCTAACATTTCCGCCACATCAACAATTTATTAATTTACTAATTAAAATTAAAAAGATTTGCAACTAGTTAGTCTTATGTGACATAATGTGATTGGACATCGGTGTAAAACTTTTTTACACTGATAATGCATATTCATTAATCTCATATATAAATATCAAACATGTTTTTCATTCTGCTCCGTAATGACCTTATAATGAGATTCTTGATAAACATCATCCATGATTTCTTGCAATATCATTCCAAAACTTGTAACAAAACGCTTGTTCATTGATGTTTGTTCCAACTTTTTTTTTTTGAGCAAATTCCAACTTTCTTTTATCATTTGATTGAATTTAGCGGCCTAACCATCGAGCTCAAGTTTGCGTCCACTCCTTGAAGGCATATGGATCATTCCCACATACTATAAATCGAATTAATTAGTTATGACAGTTAGAATGTAATATATAATCCGACATACTATTAATTGAATTAGTTATTAGTTATGACAGTTAGAATGTAATACTCTCTTCGTTCCTATTTATAAGAACCAAATAGAAAATGCCCTTGGGTAGTGTTTGACCCAGCTTATTTTCGACTTAAAAGTCACTTTTAAGATAAAGTAGGGCCAAACAAATTTCATTAAAAAGTCATTGACTTAAAAGGTACTTATTTTTACTGAAGAAAAATGCTAAAAGTAACTTTTTAGAAAAAGATATTCCGAGGAGCTTTGAAAAAAAGTAGCTTTTTTTAATTCTTGCGTGAGCCAAATCTCGTGAAATCCTTGGCCTCTCTATCGTGTTTTCTTCTCTTCCTCTTGAAACCCTCGATGTATCCTCTGCGGCTGTGCAAGAGCAAACTCTCTTTTTCTGTTATCTTCCTCTGCGAACTGTTGTCGTCTTCCTATGCGATAACAATGGACTCACTTCTCTGCGAAAAGAAACTTCTCTTCTTTCTACTTTTCTTTGCTTTATCGCGGGAGTTGGGTTTGGAGCCCCACCCCTTAGGCTTTGCACCCCACTAAAATAGATACGGAATTTAAATTTCCGTATCAATACGGAAAATAAAATTCCGTATCTATTTTAGTATATAATGAGTGGTTGAAAATGTGACACGCATGCTTAAATACAGTACGGAATTTTAAGTTCCGTATTCAATATGGAGAATACGGAACTTTAAATTCCGTATTTGATAAAGTGGGGTGCAAAGCCCCATAGGTGGGGTGCCAAACCCAACTCCCGGATTCCTTTATCGCCATGGTAATTCATGATTGTGAGTTTTCCCCAGAAATAAGATATGCTTCATATTGGTTTTGGTGTTTAAATTCTCAAATTGGTTCATATCGTTCAGATTTATCATTTTCTTAAATTGGTTCGTATAGGTTTCTTAAATCAAAATCTGGTTCATATGGGTTTCTTAAATCAAAATCTGGTTCATATGGTTTTCTCAAATTGGTTCGCCGGAAGATTTCTGGTATTTGTCACCTGTGTGCTGGTTTTTGTGAGCCATGGTTCATATGGATTTTACACCTTGCGCAGGATTGCTCATGTTTGTAGTGGGTAACTGGTACCCAGTGCATTAGTAGGTTCATTTTAACTTAAAAAGTAAAAAAAAAAACAAAGATTGGCAAACAGCTTCTACTTTTTTTAAAAGCTCTTAATTTTTACTTTGACTTAAAAGTAGCTTTTAAGTACAAAATAAGTTGGGTCAAACGAAGCCTGGTCTTTTTTATAAGAATCAACTTGAAATTTGTGGATAATTAATTATTTTTGGCAAGAATGCCCTTATTTAATTAAATTTCTCTCTCTTTCCACTTGCTATAGTATTAATGATGCATAAAAATTAAAAATAATGGGTGGAGGATAACTTTGGAAAGTTGATATAAATTGAAAACAAATTTAATACAATTATCTTGATTAGCTAAATTTCTTAAAGAGTGTGAAGTGGTTGCTTGTTTCTTATATTAAGGAACGGATGGAGTATAAAATTATGGGTAAATTGCACTCATCTTCTTTGAGGTTTATCATTGTATATTTCTTTTATTATTTAGCAAGACACTAACCACCCTTATTTTATTGCGAGCATTGCACTAACCTCCTTGAGGTTTATCATTATTGCACTAACATGTTCTAAGATTTATAATTATAACACTCGACCGTCTTTTATTATTCAAAATAGTATATGAAGGAAGAGAGGTGAATGCATTTTGCGAACTAGATAAGAAGTCTGTGCAATAATGTTAAACTTCAATGGAGGTGAGCGTAATTTTTCCTAAAATCATTTATGTGATCCTAACAGGTTAAGTTATTGAAATAATTAGGTGTTTAACATGATATCATAGATATTTAATATAGGCTAAAAAGCACTTTTGACCCCTGATGTTTCAAGTTTGTGCAAATTATGCCCCTACTCTATTTTTGTCGACGTTTCTACCCCTCATGTTTTCAAACAGTGCACCTTCTACCCCTCCGTCAGTTAGACGTTAAAAAACTAACGGAACGGGTTGATTTGACTTTTTTTTTTATATTTTTTGGACCTGTCACGTGGAAATTACAAGTGAAATTGGAAAATGGGGGCATGAGAGATTCAAACTCAAGACCTATAAGTAGCAAAATATGCATTTAACCAGTTCAGTTACATACATAATTGATATATACATGAAGCAAATTTAATTTATATCATTTTCTTGATCATCATCAACTTCATATACTCCTCTTCATAGTGACCTTTCCCCACTGCTCGAACCAACTCTAGACAATCAACTCCACAAACAACCTTCTTCCAATTGTGACGTCAGAGAAACTTCAAACCCAATAACAAAGCTTGTATTTCCGCATAAAAGGGATCCCCACCAGCAGCACCCGCATAAAAACCTCCAAGTCAGGCCCCTGTGGAATCACGAACAAGACCCCCCATTCCCATCTGATGTTGAACATGATTGAAACCCCCATCCACCATACACGAAACAAACCCACTTGGAGATGGCTTCCCGCTAGCCCGTGTCCGCAACTCATTGAGTTTACTACTTAATTTGTTTTTTTTTTATATGCAAAGAATATATTGATTAAGCACAAGGAGTGCTAACCCATATACATAGAAAGAAAAGAAAAAAGAGAGAAGAAAGAAGGAAGCTAGTCTAAAGTTCCCACAAAAATTGACTAGCCGAACCCCACCCTACAATGAAAACAAACTAAGTCTGGGTACTGTAAGTAATCAAATTAGCAAAGCTCCCCCCACAACATGACTATACTAGCCAATAATTGCTGCAACATTGAATATGGACCTGACATACTCCTAAACACACCCAGCTCACAACAGACATTGGAACTAAACTATCACAGCAACCTCTACGGCCCTGGCATGACAGCATCTCCCCAAGATATCTGTCCCCAAGACACTACAGGGAGTGAATACAAGCATTTAGACAATTTTTCTATTCAAATAACGAGAACCCCACCCCTTTCATCTTATGCCGGATCTAATTTCAAGAGCGAAACTGAATTATATCTAACAAATAATCCTTATCAAACACTGCATCTCTAAAAATTATATCATTCCTATGGATCCTGTTTATTTTTAATTTTAATCATTGGTTTTCAAACACCTCACACGCTAAGGTGAACTAAAATCACATAAAAATTTTAGCATTAATCTCACAAGTCACAATTAATCTTCTTTTGGCATCACACGCTATGTCTATGTTCACTTAATTTGTGGCATACTGAATTCTCCACCCCAAAAAGCACGCAACTTTAACTTGTGTCTATTTCATGTCCTTGGAAGACCATTAAGTCAACATTATTTAATTTGATTGAATTTAAGAGCACCCCTCCGGTCTTCGTCTTCGTCCACTCCTTGTTTGTATATGCATATATGCATGGCTCCCTTCCTTCCACACGCTATATCAAAATTACGTTCTGGTTTCCTATGTTTTTCTCCAATCAAGGACAATATTGATAATGACAATTGAGAATCAATAATTTTTCATTTTTTAAAGTACTATATATTTAATTATTTGTTATTTAACACGAAAATTATTATCAAATATGGGTGAAATTCATTCTTTCACGACATGGATTTAAAAATAAGAAGATAGATGAGAACTTTTCAATTTTGGTAAACATTTCATTTTATTTGATAATTTTTACTAAATAAAATAAGAAGTTTACATATAAACTAAAAAGATTTATCCCGAATGATAGCTCAATTTATGTTTTCAATGTAAAAAAAAAAATCTTTAGTATTTTTTTTTAATAAAAGTCGGCACCTAATTGATGTGCTTGAAGAAGAAGGGTCGGGCTACCGAAGTTAATGCAAAAAATAAAAGAAAATAATTAAATGTATATTTGAAAATTCTTATATAATTAATTTTAAATTTAAAAAATTCTTATACAATTAGTTTCTATATAGCCAAATTCATTATATGAAAAAAGAAGTTTGTTGAGTAGAGGTCTTAGACAGTGTCAAGTGGGCAATGGGTCTTGGTTCGCGGGAGAAGTTTGTTGGTACGGTTTAGGGGTATTATTGTAAACTGGATCATTAGTATCCCTATATATGTTTGTAACACTGAAACCCTAATTATTGTATTTAGAATGAATCAATAAACAGAACTATAGCTGCTCTATAGTCGCAGACGTAGGCAGTTTGGCCGAACAACGTGACCAAAGCTTTTGTATGTTTCTCTCTACTATGTTCTGTATTCGTGTTGTTGTTCTAACAAAGTTAATGAGTTTTGTCACAAAGGCATCTCAAAACATTATCGAGAATGTGATGTTTGAAAGGTGATATTTGATCTCAGGTTTAGTACAAGTTTTAAAAATTCAATTTTCGGGTATAATGAATTCTTGGACATGCATGTAATTAAGTTACACATATTTTTTATAAACTTATTTTCATGTCAAAGAGTAGGAATCTTTCATTCTCATCTAACATTTCCTCCACATCAATAATTTATTAATTTACTAATTAAAATTAAAAAGATTTGCAACTAGTTAGTCCTATGTGACATAATGTGATTGGACATCGGTGTAAAACTTCTTTACAATGACGATGGATATCCATTAATCTCATATATAAATATCAAACATGTTTTTCATTCTGCTCCGTAATGACCTTATAGTGAGATTCTTGATAAACATCATCCATGATTTCTTGCAATATCATTCCAAAACTTGTAACAAAACGCTTGTTCATTGATGTTTGTTCCAACTTTTTTTTTTTTTGAGCAAATTCCAACTTTCTTTATCATTTGATTGAATTTAGCGGCCTAACCATCGAGCTCAAGTTTGCGTCCACTCCTTGAAGGCATATGGATCATTCCCACATACTATAAATCGAATTAATTAGTTATGACAGTTAGAATGTAATATATAATCCGACATACTATTAATTGAATTAGTTATTAGTTATGACAGTTAGAATGTAATACTCCCTCCGTTTCTATTTATAAGAATCAAATAGAAAATGCCCTTGGTCTTTTTTATAAGAACCAAATTGAAATTTGTGGAGAATTAATTATTTTTGGCAAGAATGCCCTTATTTAATTGAATTTCTCTCTCTTTCTCTTTGCTATAGTATTAATGATGCATAAAAATTAAAAATAATGGGGGGAGGATAACTTTGGAAAGTTGATATAAATTGAAAACAAATTTAATGCAATTATCTTGATTAGCTAAATTTTTTAAAGAGTGTGAAGGGGTTGCTTGGTTCTTATATTAAGGAACGGAGGGAGTATAAAATTATGGGTAAATTGCACTCATCTTCTTTGAGGTTTATCATTGTATCTTTCTTTTATTATTTAGCAAGACATTAACCACCCTTATTTTATTGCGAACATTGCACTAACCTCCTTGAGGTTTATCATTATTGCACTAGCATGTTCTAAGATTTATAATTATAACACTCGACCGTCTTTTATTATTCAAAATAGGATATGAAGGAAGAGAGGTGAATGCATTTTGCGAACTAGATAAGAAGTCTGTGCAATAATGTTAAACTTCAACGGAGGTGAGCGTAATTTTTCCTAAAATCATTTATGTGATCCTAACAGGTTAAGTTATTGAAATAATTAGGTGTTTAACATGATATCATAGATATTTAATATAATATCAGAGTTTTACTAAGGTTAGTTAGTTGTTTAAAGGCTAAAAAGCACTTTTGGCCCCTGATGTTTCAAGTTTGTGCAAATTCTGCCCCTACTCTATTTTTGTCGATGTTTCTACCCTTCATGTTTTCAAACAGTGCATCGTCTACCCCTCGTGTTTTCAAACAGTGCATCGTCTACCCCTCCGTCAGGGGTAGACGATGCACTATTTGAAAACATGAGGGGTAGAAACATCGACAAAAATAGATAGGGGCAGAATTTGCACAAACTTGAAACATCAGGGGCCAAAAATGCTTTTTAGCCTTGTTTAAATGTATGTTTTTGTCCGATTAAATGGTTAATGACTATATAATTAACATGAGTCAATGGTTTTTTTATTTAACTTAACAAAAAAAATTAAACTATACTATTAAAGAAAATAAAGTACCAATTTTAATTTGCGTCAACAATACGTCAATCTTTTAAAAAAAAAAAAAAAAATACGTCAACCTTAATTGAAAATCCAAAAGCTCGAGTTGATTACTGATTCCAGTTGGATGGTTCCACGAAATTCATCTACTAATCCTTACAAGTGAAAATGGTGTGAGTCTATATATATGTAAGGTTTGCGTGAGGGAATTATAGTGAAAGACACCATCAAAATACAATACAATTCTTCCTAATTAACATGGGAAGATACGTGAGTGGTGCTGCTGCATGTGTAGTCCTTCTCTTCCTGGCTGAAATTGCACAAGTGTGTTTCTTCTTGTGTGCAAATTCAAGCAGTGTCGTTGTCCCTCCTTGCATAGGACGAGAGAGGCAAGCTCTTCTTGAGTTCAAAGCTTCCTTTCAAAGTTATCCATCATTCAGCAGACTTTCCTCATGGAAAGAAACTACTAATTGTTGCGAATGGGAAGGCATAGGCTGTGACAATATCACCGGACATGTTGTCAAGCTTGATCTCAGGAATCCTTGCTTCCTGTCACCACCATATTGTTACTTTGAGTTGCAGGAAGAACATCGTGTATACGCTCCAAATGTGAATCCATCTTTACTGCAGTTGGAATACTTGGCTTATTTGGACTTGAGCGGAAATCATTTCAATTCAAGTCCAATACCAAGCTTCATTGGTTCTATGCAACGTTTGAGGTATCTTTCTCTCAGGTACTCTTCTTTTGGTGGGAGGATTCCGAATAGCCTTAGAAATCTCAAGAACCTGCACCTACTTGATCTCAGTGAAAATCATTTTGACGCCAGTAACATCACTTGGCTTTCTCAACTTCACTCACTCAAACACCTTGACTTGAGTTATATTGACTTGGGGAACACACGTGATTTGTTCCAGGTACTCAACATGCTTCCTTCCTTGTTAAATCTTAGCTTGTCGGGCTGTGGACTTGAAGACTCCCTCATTCCTCTCGGTGCTAATTTCCAAAACTTGACATCTCTTGTCCATCTTTATCTTTCAGATAATGAGCTTCATGGTCCACTCCTTGATGCTTTCAGAAACTTGTCTTCCATTGAATACCTCTATCTTTCATACAATGGGATCCACGGTCCAATTCCTGATGGTGTGTTTCAGAGCATGCCATCACTCGAGTATCTTGGTCTTGCGGGTAATGAGCTAAGTGGTCCAATTCCGTCCTGGTTTCGTAACTTTGAGAAGCTTACATTTCTTGATCTTTCATACAATGGGCTTCATGGTCCAATTCCTGATGGTGTGTTTCAGAGCATGCCATCACTCGAGTATCTTGATCTTGCGGATAATGAGCTAAGTGGTCCAATTCCTGATGGTGCACTACAAAACATGTCATCACTTGTATCTCTTCATCTTTCAAGGAATAGGCTCAGCGGTCCGATTCCTGAGGCTTTTCGAACCATGACTTCCATTAAATCCCTTTACCTTAATGACAACAATATCACTTCAATTCCATCATGGTTTGTTGAGTTAAAGACACTTCTCTACCTTGGCCTTTCATCAAATGAATTTACTACAACCAAATGTTCGCTTTCATCAATTCTCAGTAACATGTGTCATCTAAAGGGGTTATATTTCTCAGGGAACAAGTTCCGAGAAGAATCAATTGCAAAGTACCAATTATCTGGATGCAACAAATATGATCTAGAGGTATTGCATTTGTCTAATAATGAGATCAGTGGTCGCTTGCCAACTTGGTTGGGGCAACTTGTGAATTTAGAATATCTTGATCTCAGTTCAAATTTTTTCTCTGGACCCATTCCCTTATCTCTAGGAAAACTATCAAAGTTGAGATACCTAGACATGTCAAAAAATAAGTTGGATGGGGGAGTCCTTCCTGATAATATTGGACAACTTGTCAATTTAACAAACTTGGATATTTCTTCCAATAATTTTGTTGGTGTTATTCCTCAAACTCTGGGAAAACTTGTAAACCTACAAGGTCTTGACCTTTCAAACAATTCTTTTCATGGTCTCGTTCCTCAAAGTCTCAATCAACTTGTCTATTTAAATCTCGCCAACAACCAAATCAGCGGTTCACTTCCAAAAAATATTGGATATACAATGCCCTCTTTGTGGAACTTATTACTTGGAAATAACCACTTAAATGGTTCAATACCAATCTCTTTATGTGAAACTGTGTTTTACAACCTTGACCTTTCAAAGAACAACTTATCTGGTGAAATCCCAAATTGTGGGAAAAATCATCGACAAGCTTGGGAAGAAATAAATTTGTCATCAAACAAATTATCTGGGGTGATCCCAACCTCTCTATGCCAAACTAATCCAGCGAGACTTGTCCTTTCAAAGAACAATTTATCTGGTGAAATTCCAAATTGTTGGAAGAACGATGAACAGTGGGTAGAAATAGATTTGTCATCAAACAAATTATCTGGTGGGTTTCCAAGCTCATTTGGGAATCTTTCCCCATTGGAATGGTTGCATTTAGACAATAACATGCTCAAAGGTGAACTTCCAGTGTCTTTGAGAAATTTGAAGAATTTGTTGATTTTGGATCTTGGTGAGAATCAATTTTCAGGGAGCATACCACCATGGACTACAAACACATTTCCTTCACTGCAGATTCTTAGACTGCGGCAAAACATGTTGAGTGGTAGCATTCCTTCACAATTATGCCAACTTACATCACTGCAAATTTTGGACCTTTCTCGTAACAAATTAGAAGGTTCAATTCCTCGGTGCATAGGAAATCTTCAAGGAATGACTAGTAAAAAATCATTAGACGATTTTAGTGTGGTGGACTCGGCTGGTGCACCTGTTGAATGGTCCCCTGAAGCCGTAAAAGAAGTCATAAAAGGAGCTGAACGCGAGTACATCAAAATCTTGAAGCTTTTAGTCAACATGGACTTGTCAGAAAACAATTTGGTTGGATCCATTCCTAATGGAATAACCAGGCTCACAGGATTGCATGGCTTGAATCTGTCAAACAATCATTTGAAAGGAGAGATCCCTGAGATGATAGGGGAGATGAAATCAATTGAGTCTTTGGACCTATCTAATAACCATCTGTCAGGCACAATTCCAAATAGCATGTCTGCTTTGACTTCATTGAGCCATTTAAACTTATCACACAATAATCTTTCAGGACCAATTCCTAAAGGTAACCAACTTTTAACTCTGGATGACCCATCTATTTATGCTGAAAACCCTTATCTTTGCGGATCTCCACTCCCAAAATGTCCTGGTGATATTTCACATCAAGCTCCTAATAGCAAAAATGACGAAGATGAAGATGACAAGAAAGATAAGGTGGAAAAATTATGGTTCTACTTTGTCATAGCAGTTGGCTTTGCAACTGGTTTTTGGGGAGTTATTGGCACATTATTGTTCAAGAAGAATTGGAGGCATGCTTACTTCAGATGGGTGGAAGATGTAGCTGACAAGATTTATGTGGCAGTTGTGATCAAAGTTGCAAAGCCAATGATGAGAAACCACACTCACGGGTAACGTTATGTTTCTTCTATATATTTCTATTTCATTTTCTAAAACTGATTGTGAATACATAGATTCTTTTATTGAATGGTTCTGGTGTCCTCACATGCTCATTATATTCAACATTATTTTATGTCAATTGCATAGCTAATGAATCAAATTTCTTTGGCAGATGATAATGAAGAAAGTTGCATACCAGACGATGTTGGCAAGCTGGCTCAGGATTGCTTTTGTGTTTGTTGTTTTGTTTTTCCTCTTTATGTGCTTTTGTCCTTTCTGTTTTTGCCTTGGTGGTCCAGTCTCTGTTGCCTGACCCCTTATGCGATGTGTGTATCTAGGCATGAGATTTTATCTCATGGAACCTTCATTTATTCAATAACATGTTCCTCTTTCAAAAAAAAAAAAGTGATCTGGAGAAGGAGGCACAGAAATAAGTGTGGGAAAATAATGCCCTTTGAAAGAAGAAAAGAGCATATATATATATATAAACAACTTGTGGTGTTACATTTAAATTTGTATTACTTTTTTACCATGATTGCCTTCACTGGATTTGTACTATACATTATAGGGGCTCAAAATCCCTGCAGATGAATAATAATGTTTTACTATGGAGCATTGTGATATTGTTTTCTTAATGCTCTTATTATAAGGTATTTTTTTTTCTTCATGGATGTTCCATTTAGCAATGTTTAAATCAGATTGGTCATTGGACCGGCTGAGACTCCGGTTCAAAGTTTAATGATCAAACTGTGGATGAATTGAAATTGATTAAATAATAATTTTTAAAATATATAATATATAAAATCATAATGAATATAGAATAAAACATTCATAATAGAAAATAAAAATTACATTACATAATAGTTGCTTTATCTTGGTACAAATATATATATTCCAATGCATGATGTATCTTATGAGAGTAACTTTTTTTATATGAGAACATATGAAATTATAATCGTTAGGTCTAATTATGAATAATCAAGAAAAAGTCACATGACATTTGTAAGTGGTCACTTGACTATCACAAGACTATTAAATTATTTTAATCCTAACCATTTATGATTAGATAACGATCATGATTTGAGGATGATAGCTTTCATAGAAGAATGTTTTGATAAATACATGTTTTTATTTTAAATCAGAGTTTAATGGATATGCATTGTCGGTGTAAAACAGTTTTACACTGACTACCAATCACAATATGTCATGTAAGAGATAATAATTTTCATTTTAAATTTCAATTAAAACATAGATACGTTTTATGATGTGGCATTCAATTGGATGACTATGGCGGAATTCTTTAAATTAATATATAAAACTATTAAATTTTATTTCCTTCTTATTTTTCTTTTTCTTTTTAGTTAAAAAGTAATAATAATAGTTTTTTTATATAAGAAAACGAAAAACAAAGAGAGAAAAAACAATTTGGAGCGAAAACTAAACGAGAGTTTAAACCAAGAGACAACTAAATATTGATGATATTGTTTAGACTCTTTAAATTCAGAAGATTAGAGTAGAACGGAGAAAGCCAAGAAGAATTGGGGAACAAAGTAGAATTGAGAAGCAAATGCTACAAATAGAAATGCAATTTGAAGTTTGAACTACCAATTTACTATACAAATATAAAACATGCAACCGAGGAAACATTTTAAAATGAAAAAGGACCATAGGTAACAAATAGAAGAACATAGGCTACAAATAAACATGTAAAATTTTAAGTATGAACCATATAGGTAGTTACTAGTTAGGTACTAAATTAAAATGTGAGGTGGACATGTCACCACTACCAATATAAGTAGATTTTGTTTCTATCATTCAGACTGAAAGTGTACTTCACAAACTATGAAAGATTAAAAACATATAGGTACAATAAATCATGGTGTTTGATTGACAATTATCTTCAGGTAGAACGACCAAGTATCAAGTGAATAGGTTACTTCCATAAGCCATTGACTACAAAAGTTTGAAATATTGTTAAAAAAATCATAAGTTAATCTCTTTGTCATAGTTAATCTGATTTTGATCTCCAAATATTTTTTGACCGATTGTAGTCCCTCAATTTGTTCATTGTTGCAATTAAATATCTTCAATTTTACTTTAAACTCTCAAATTTCACTCCAAAATATTTACATAGAAATGAAATTTAATGATTTCATACATATAAAAATGATAAATGAACAAAATTACTTAATTTTAAAAGTAGGGAGAGACTTGATTAGCTCGATCACAAGCACATATGCATTAACAACGTTTCAAACGATTTTATTGCCAAGAAAATACAGGCTGGGATAATTCATATTGGGTTTGGAATAAAGGTTAGATATAATTAGACGCCTATAGGGTAGATGCACCCGAAATGACAAGGAGAGTAAAGAAGTAAATAAATGTGATGTATGATATGATGGAAAATTAGTAGAGATAATAAGAGAAAAAGTTGCAGATGGAAAAAAACAAGTGTACAAAAGCAATACTCTGGCACAAATATGAACACCATTGATGACTCAAGTTGAGCTAACCAACATTTAATTCATCAACTGTAAACTTAACTTCGAGCCACTATATTTTCCATGTAAGCCATTTGGATGGTTGCTGCGAAGTGACATGCTTTCCTTCTTAGTTGTCTTGTTTATGATTTGAGGATGATAGCTTTCATAGAAGAATGTTTTGATAAATACATGTTTTTATTTTAAATCAGAGTTTAATGGATATGCATTGTCGGTGTAAAACAGTTTTACACTGACTACCAATCACAATATGTCATGTAAGAGATAATAATTTTCATTTTAAACTGCTGATTATGTTGACGAAGTTCATTGAGATCGTCCATGATCCGCTGAAGAACATCGGGAGGAACATCATTTTGTTGAACATGATTCCTCTCTCCGTTCGCCCCGGATCGAGTCACCATCGCGATGAGAAACGAAGCCTAGGAAAGTATCCAAGGCCCCACGGTGGGCGCCAATGTTCCGGTATGGAACCGCAGACTACGGCTAACCAATATCGAGAGCAAGCGAGAGTAAACAAAGTGAGTAAAATGCGTGAAAATGATAGGATCCCTGCCGCTTGGGCGGTCCTTCTTTATTTATAGTTGGGTTTTGATCCGGCTGGATCATGGGTTACCCGGCCCATTTAATACATGATTCGGTCAGCCTAAGTAATATACATATTGATCAGCCCATACCAGACCAATATATAAGTTTCATATTATCATGACATAAAAACTGTCATGATAATAGTACCATTTTCTCGAAATTGTATTAGAAATTTCATCTTAAGGTAAATATTCTACATGTATACTACATTTGCACTTTTTAAGGATAATATGTAAAGTGTGTTTTTTTTGGGTACATATCTAAAGTGTGTAGTTTTTTTTTTTTTTTTGGTAAATAGGAAAATTAAACAACGAAACTACAAGCTAAACAAATCCTCCTGAAGAAACGGCAACAGCGCCGCCGGAGGAGAATCTAAATCAGTCTCCACACATTGCAATCTCGCCTCCTGACCTGCTAGCCAATTTGTTGGTACATTCCCTTCACGAGGAACATGCAAATCTTCACCTCCCAACTTCGCGAAAGCAAGAAATGAATATCCATCAACAAACTACCATATTGATGAAAATCATAGTGACCTTTCTTCACTGCTCGAACCAACTCTAGGCAATCAACACCACAAACAACCTTCTTCCAATTGTGACGCCAGAGAAACTTCAAACCCAATAACAGAGCTTGTATTTCCGCATAAAAGGGATCCCCACCAGCAGCAGCCGCATAAAAACCTCCAAGCCAGGCCCCTGTGGAATCACGAACAAGACCCCCCATTCCAATCTGACGCTGAACATGATTGAAACCCCCATCCACCATACACGAACAAACCCACTTGGAGGTGGCTTCCAGCTAGCCCGTGTCCGCAACTCATTGAGTTTACTACTTAATTTGTAAGTTTATTTTTAATTTTAATCATTGGTTTTCAAACACCTCACACGCTAAGGTGAACCAAAATCACATAAAAAATTTAGCATTAATCTCACAAGTCACAATTAATCTTCTTTTGGCATCACACGCTATGTCTATGTTCACTTATGCCCCATTTTTAGTGGCATACTGAATTCTCCACCCAAAAAGCACGCAACTTTAATTTGTGTCTATTTCATGTCCTTGGAAGACCATTAAGTCAACATTATTTGATTGAATTTAAGAGCACCCCTCCGGTCTTCGTCTTCGTCCACTCCTTGTTTGTATATGCATATTGCATATATGCATGGCTCCCTTCCTTCCACACGCTATATCAAAATTACGTTCTTGTTTCCTATGTTTTTCTCCAATCAAGGACAATATTGATAATGACAATTGAGAATCAATAATTTTTCATTTTTTAAAGAACTATATATTTAATTATTTATTATTTAACACGAAAATTATTATCAAATATGGGTGAAATTCATTCTTTCACGATATGGATTTAAAAATAAGAAGATAGATGAGAACTTTTCAATTTTGGTAAACATTTCATTTTATTTGATAATTTTTACTAAATAAAATAAGAAGTTTACATATAAACTAAAATGATTTATCCCGAATGATAGCTCAATTTATGTTTTCAATGTAAAAAAAAAAACTTTAGTAATTTTTTTTAATAAAAGTCGGTACCTCATTGATGTGCTTGAAGAAGAAGGGTCGGGCTACCGAAGTTAATGCAAAAAAATAAAAGAAAATAATTAAATGTATATTTGAAAATTCTTATATAATTAATTTTAAATTTAAAAAATTCTTATACAATTAGTTTCTATATAGCCAAATTCATTATATGAAAAAATAAGTTTGTTGAGTAGAGGTCTTAGACAGTGTCAAGTGGGCAATGGGTCGTAGTCCGCGGAAGAAGTTTGTTGGGTACGATTTAAGGGTATTATTGTAAACTGGATCATTAGTATCCCTATATATGTTTGTAACACTGAAACCCTAATTATTGTATTTAGAATGAATCAATAAATAGAACTATAGCTGCTCTATAGTCGCAGACGTAGGCAATTTGACTGAACAACGTGACCAAAGCTTTTGTATGTTTCTCTCTACTATGTTCTGTATTCGTGTTGTCGTTCAAACAAAGTTAATGAGTTTTGTCACAAAGGCATCTCAAAACATTATCGAGAATGTGATGTTTGAAACGTGATATTTGATCTCAGGTTTAGTACAAGTTTTAAAAATTCAATTTTCGGGTATAATGAATTCTTGGACATGCATGTAATTAAGTTACACATATTTTTTATAAATTTATTCTCATGTCAAAGAGTAGGAATCTTTCATTCTCATCTAACATTTCCGCCACATCAACAATTTATTAATTTACTAATTAAAATTAAAAAGATTTGCAACTAGTTAGTCTTATGTGACATAATGTGATTGGACATCGGTGTAAAACTTTTTTACACTGATAATGCATATTCATTAATCTCATATATAAATATCAAACATGTTTTTCATTCTGCTCCGTAATGACCTTATAATGAGATTCTTGATAAACATCATCCATGATTTCTTGCAATATCATTCCAAAACTTGTAACAAAACGCTTGTTCATTGATGTTTGTTCCAACTTTTTTTTTTTGAGCAAATTCCAACTTTCTTTTATCATTTGATTGAATTTAGCGGCCTAACCATCGAGCTCAAGTTTGCGTCCACTCCTTGAAGGCATATGGATCATTCCCACATACTATAAATCGAATTAATTAGTTATGACAGTTAGAATGTAATATATAATCCGACATACTATTAATTGAATTAGTTATTAGTTATGACAGTTAGAATGTAATACTCTCTTCGTTCCTATTTATAAGAACCAAATAGAAAATGCCCTTGGGTAGTGTTTGACCCAGCTTATTTTCGACTTAAAAGTCACTTTTAAGATAAAGTAGGGCCAAACAAATTTCATTAAAAAGTCATTGACTTAAAAGGTACTTATTTTTACTGAAGAAAAATGCTAAAAGTAACTTTTTAGAAAAAGATATTCCGAGGAGCTTTGAAAAAAAGTAGCTTTTTTTAATTCTTGCGTGAGCCAAATCTCGTGAAATCCTTGGCCTCTCTATCGTGTTTTCTTCTCTTCCTCTTGAAACCCTCGATGTATCCTCTGCGGCTGTGCAAGAGCAAACTCTCTTTTTCTGTTATCTTCCTCTGCGAACTGTTGTCGTCTTCCTATGCGATAACAATGGACTCACTTCTCTGCGAAAAGAAACTTCTCTTCTTTCTACTTTTCTTTGCTTTATCGCGGGAGTTGGGTTTGGAGCCCCACCCCTTAGGCTTTGCACCCCACTAAAATAGATACGGAATTTAAATTTCCGTATCAATACGGAAAATAAAATTCCGTATCTATTTTAGTATATAATGAGTGGTTGAAAATGTGACACGCATGCTTAAATACAGTACGGAATTTTAAGTTCCGTATTCAATATGGAGAATACGGAACTTTAAATTCCGTATTTGATAAAGTGGGGTGCAAAGCCCCATAGGTGGGGTGCCAAACCCAACTCCCGGATTCCTTTATCGCCATGGTAATTCATGATTGTGAGTTTTCCCCAGAAATAAGATATGCTTCATATTGGTTTTGGTGTTTAAATTCTCAAATTGGTTCATATCGTTCAGATTTATCATTTTCTTAAATTGGTTCGTATAGGTTTCTTAAATCAAAATCTGGTTCATATGGGTTTCTTAAATCAAAATCTGGTTCATATGGTTTTCTCAAATTGGTTCGCCGGAAGATTTCTGGTATTTGTCACCTGTGTGCTGGTTTTTGTGAGCCATGGTTCATATGGATTTTACACCTTGCGCAGGATTGCTCATGTTTGTAGTGGGTAACTGGTACCCAGTGCATTAGTAGGTTCATTTTAACTTAAAAAGTAAAAAAAAAAACAAAGATTGGCAAACAGCTTCTACTTTTTTTAAAAGCTCTTAATTTTTACTTTGACTTAAAAGTAGCTTTTAAGTACAAAATAAGTTGGGTCAAACGAAGCCTGGTCTTTTTTATAAGAATCAACTTGAAATTTGTGGATAATTAATTATTTTTGGCAAGAATGCCCTTATTTAATTAAATTTCTCTCTCTTTCCACTTGCTATAGTATTAATGATGCATAAAAATTAAAAATAATGGGTGGAGGATAACTTTGGAAAGTTGATATAAATTGAAAACAAATTTAATACAATTATCTTGATTAGCTAAATTTCTTAAAGAGTGTGAAGTGGTTGCTTGTTTCTTATATTAAGGAACGGATGGAGTATAAAATTATGGGTAAATTGCACTCATCTTCTTTGAGGTTTATCATTGTATATTTCTTTTATTATTTAGCAAGACACTAACCACCCTTATTTTATTGCGAGCATTGCACTAACCTCCTTGAGGTTTATCATTATTGCACTAACATGTTCTAAGATTTATAATTATAACACTCGACCGTCTTTTATTATTCAAAATAGTATATGAAGGAAGAGAGGTGAATGCATTTTGCGAACTAGATAAGAAGTCTGTGCAATAATGTTAAACTTCAATGGAGGTGAGCGTAATTTTTCCTAAAATCATTTATGTGATCCTAACAGGTTAAGTTATTGAAATAATTAGGTGTTTAACATGATATCATAGATATTTAATATAGGCTAAAAAGCACTTTTGACCCCTGATGTTTCAAGTTTGTGCAAATTATGCCCCTACTCTATTTTTGTCGACGTTTCTACCCCTCATGTTTTCAAACAGTGCACCTTCTACCCCTCCGTCAGTTAGACGTTAAAAAACTAACGGAACGGGTTGATTTGACTTTTTTTTTTATATTTTTTGGACCTGTCACGTGGAAATTACAAGTGAAATTGGAAAATGGGGGCATGAGAGATTCAAACTCAAGACCTATAAGTAGCAAAATATGCATTTAACCAGTTCAGTTACATACATAATTGATATATACATGAAGCAAATTTAATTTATATCATTTTCTTGATCATCATCAACTTCATATACTCCTCTTCATAGTGACCTTTCCCCACTGCTCGAACCAACTCTAGACAATCAACTCCACAAACAACCTTCTTCCAATTGTGACGTCAGAGAAACTTCAAACCCAATAACAAAGCTTGTATTTCCGCATAAAAGGGATCCCCACCAGCAGCACCCGCATAAAAACCTCCAAGTCAGGCCCCTGTGGAATCACGAACAAGACCCCCCATTCCCATCTGATGTTGAACATGATTGAAACCCCCATCCACCATACACGAAACAAACCCACTTGGAGATGGCTTCCCGCTAGCCCGTGTCCGCAACTCATTGAGTTTACTACTTAATTTGTTTTTTTTTTATATGCAAAGAATATATTGATTAAGCACAAGGAGTGCTAACCCATATACATAGAAAGAAAAGAAAAAAGAGAGAAGAAAGAAGGAAGCTAGTCTAAAGTTCCCACAAAAATTGACTAGCCGAACCCCACCCTACAATGAAAACAAACTAAGTCTGGGTACTGTAAGTAATCAAATTAGCAAAGCTCCCCCCACAACATGACTATACTAGCCAATAATTGCTGCAACATTGAATATGGACCTGACATACTCCTAAACACACCCAGCTCACAACAGACATTGGAACTAAACTATCACAGCAACCTCTACGGCCCTGGCATGACAGCATCTCCCCAAGATATCTGTCCCCAAGACACTACAGGGAGTGAATACAAGCATTTAGACAATTTTTCTATTCAAATAACGAGAACCCCACCCCTTTCATCTTATGCCGGATCTAATTTCAAGAGCGAAACTGAATTATATCTAACAAATAATCCTTATCAAACACTGCATCTCTAAAAATTATATCATTCCTATGGATCCTGTTTATTTTTAATTTTAATCATTGGTTTTCAAACACCTCACACGCTAAGGTGAACTAAAATCACATAAAAATTTTAGCATTAATCTCACAAGTCACAATTAATCTTCTTTTGGCATCACACGCTATGTCTATGTTCACTTAATTTGTGGCATACTGAATTCTCCACCCCAAAAAGCACGCAACTTTAACTTGTGTCTATTTCATGTCCTTGGAAGACCATTAAGTCAACATTATTTAATTTGATTGAATTTAAGAGCACCCCTCCGGTCTTCGTCTTCGTCCACTCCTTGTTTGTATATGCATATATGCATGGCTCCCTTCCTTCCACACGCTATATCAAAATTACGTTCTGGTTTCCTATGTTTTTCTCCAATCAAGGACAATATTGATAATGACAATTGAGAATCAATAATTTTTCATTTTTTAAAGTACTATATATTTAATTATTTGTTATTTAACACGAAAATTATTATCAAATATGGGTGAAATTCATTCTTTCACGACATGGATTTAAAAATAAGAAGATAGATGAGAACTTTTCAATTTTGGTAAACATTTCATTTTATTTGATAATTTTTACTAAATAAAATAAGAAGTTTACATATAAACTAAAAAGATTTATCCCGAATGATAGCTCAATTTATGTTTTCAATGTAAAAAAAAAAATCTTTAGTATTTTTTTTTAATAAAAGTCGGCACCTAATTGATGTGCTTGAAGAAGAAGGGTCGGGCTACCGAAGTTAATGCAAAAAATAAAAGAAAATAATTAAATGTATATTTGAAAATTCTTATATAATTAATTTTAAATTTAAAAAATTCTTATACAATTAGTTTCTATATAGCCAAATTCATTATATGAAAAAAGAAGTTTGTTGAGTAGAGGTCTTAGACAGTGTCAAGTGGGCAATGGGTCTTGGTTCGCGGGAGAAGTTTGTTGGTACGGTTTAGGGGTATTATTGTAAACTGGATCATTAGTATCCCTATATATGTTTGTAACACTGAAACCCTAATTATTGTATTTAGAATGAATCAATAAACAGAACTATAGCTGCTCTATAGTCGCAGACGTAGGCAGTTTGGCCGAACAACGTGACCAAAGCTTTTGTATGTTTCTCTCTACTATGTTCTGTATTCGTGTTGTTGTTCTAACAAAGTTAATGAGTTTTGTCACAAAGGCATCTCAAAACATTATCGAGAATGTGATGTTTGAAAGGTGATATTTGATCTCAGGTTTAGTACAAGTTTTAAAAATTCAATTTTCGGGTATAATGAATTCTTGGACATGCATGTAATTAAGTTACACATATTTTTTATAAACTTATTTTCATGTCAAAGAGTAGGAATCTTTCATTCTCATCTAACATTTCCTCCACATCAATAATTTATTAATTTACTAATTAAAATTAAAAAGATTTGCAACTAGTTAGTCCTATGTGACATAATGTGATTGGACATCGGTGTAAAACTTCTTTACAATGACGATGGATATCCATTAATCTCATATATAAATATCAAACATGTTTTTCATTCTGCTCCGTAATGACCTTATAGTGAGATTCTTGATAAACATCATCCATGATTTCTTGCAATATCATTCCAAAACTTGTAACAAAACGCTTGTTCATTGATGTTTGTTCCAACTTTTTTTTTTTTTGAGCAAATTCCAACTTTCTTTATCATTTGATTGAATTTAGCGGCCTAACCATCGAGCTCAAGTTTGCGTCCACTCCTTGAAGGCATATGGATCATTCCCACATACTATAAATCGAATTAATTAGTTATGACAGTTAGAATGTAATATATAATCCGACATACTATTAATTGAATTAGTTATTAGTTATGACAGTTAGAATGTAATACTCCCTCCGTTTCTATTTATAAGAATCAAATAGAAAATGCCCTTGGTCTTTTTTATAAGAACCAAATTGAAATTTGTGGAGAATTAATTATTTTTGGCAAGAATGCCCTTATTTAATTGAATTTCTCTCTCTTTCTCTTTGCTATAGTATTAATGATGCATAAAAATTAAAAATAATGGGGGGAGGATAACTTTGGAAAGTTGATATAAATTGAAAACAAATTTAATGCAATTATCTTGATTAGCTAAATTTTTTAAAGAGTGTGAAGGGGTTGCTTGGTTCTTATATTAAGGAACGGAGGGAGTATAAAATTATGGGTAAATTGCACTCATCTTCTTTGAGGTTTATCATTGTATCTTTCTTTTATTATTTAGCAAGACATTAACCACCCTTATTTTATTGCGAACATTGCACTAACCTCCTTGAGGTTTATCATTATTGCACTAGCATGTTCTAAGATTTATAATTATAACACTCGACCGTCTTTTATTATTCAAAATAGGATATGAAGGAAGAGAGGTGAATGCATTTTGCGAACTAGATAAGAAGTCTGTGCAATAATGTTAAACTTCAACGGAGGTGAGCGTAATTTTTCCTAAAATCATTTATGTGATCCTAACAGGTTAAGTTATTGAAATAATTAGGTGTTTAACATGATATCATAGATATTTAATATAATATCAGAGTTTTACTAAGGTTAGTTAGTTGTTTAAAGGCTAAAAAGCACTTTTGGCCCCTGATGTTTCAAGTTTGTGCAAATTCTGCCCCTACTCTATTTTTGTCGATGTTTCTACCCTTCATGTTTTCAAACAGTGCATCGTCTACCCCTCGTGTTTTCAAACAGTGCATCGTCTACCCCTCCGTCAGGGGTAGACGATGCACTATTTGAAAACATGAGGGGTAGAAACATCGACAAAAATAGATAGGGGCAGAATTTGCACAAACTTGAAACATCAGGGGCCAAAAATGCTTTTTAGCCTTGTTTAAATGTATGTTTTTGTCCGATTAAATGGTTAATGACTATATAATTAACATGAGTCAATGGTTTTTTTATTTAACTTAACAAAAAAAATTAAACTATACTATTAAAGAAAATAAAGTACCAATTTTAATTTGCGTCAACAATACGTCAATCTTTTAAAAAAAAAAAAAAAAATACGTCAACCTTAATTGAAAATCCAAAAGCTCGAGTTGATTACTGATTCCAGTTGGATGGTTCCACGAAATTCATCTACTAATCCTTACAAGTGAAAATGGTGTGAGTCTATATATATGTAAGGTTTGCGTGAGGGAATTATAGTGAAAGACACCATCAAAATACAATACAATTCTTCCTAATTAACATGGGAAGATACGTGAGTGGTGCTGCTGCATGTGTAGTCCTTCTCTTCCTGGCTGAAATTGCACAAGTGTGTTTCTTCTTGTGTGCAAATTCAAGCAGTGTCGTTGTCCCTCCTTGCATAGGACGAGAGAGGCAAGCTCTTCTTGAGTTCAAAGCTTCCTTTCAAAGTTATCCATCATTCAGCAGACTTTCCTCATGGAAAGAAACTACTAATTGTTGCGAATGGGAAGGCATAGGCTGTGACAATATCACCGGACATGTTGTCAAGCTTGATCTCAGGAATCCTTGCTTCCTGTCACCACCATATTGTTACTTTGAGTTGCAGGAAGAACATCGTGTATACGCTCCAAATGTGAATCCATCTTTACTGCAGTTGGAATACTTGGCTTATTTGGACTTGAGCGGAAATCATTTCAATTCAAGTCCAATACCAAGCTTCATTGGTTCTATGCAACGTTTGAGGTATCTTTCTCTCAGGTACTCTTCTTTTGGTGGGAGGATTCCGAATAGCCTTAGAAATCTCAAGAACCTGCACCTACTTGATCTCAGTGAAAATCATTTTGACGCCAGTAACATCACTTGGCTTTCTCAACTTCACTCACTCAAACACCTTGACTTGAGTTATATTGACTTGGGGAACACACGTGATTTGTTCCAGGTACTCAACATGCTTCCTTCCTTGTTAAATCTTAGCTTGTCGGGCTGTGGACTTGAAGACTCCCTCATTCCTCTCGGTGCTAATTTCCAAAACTTGACATCTCTTGTCCATCTTTATCTTTCAGATAATGAGCTTCATGGTCCACTCCTTGATGCTTTCAGAACTTGTCTTCCATTGAATACCTCTATCTTTCATACAATGGGATCCACGGTCCAATTCCTGATGGTGTGTTTCAGAGCATGCCATCACTCGAGTATCTTGGTCTTGCGGGTAATGAGCTAAGTGGTCCAATTCCGTCCTGGTTTCGTAACTTTGAGAAGCTTACATTTCTTGATCTTTCATACAATGGGCTTCATGGTCCAATTCCTGATGGTGTGTTTCAGAGCATGCCATCACTCGAGTATCTTGATCTTGCGGATAATGAGCTAAGTGGTCCAATTCCTGATGGTGCACTACAAAACATGTCATCACTTGTATCTCTTCATCTTTCAAGGAATAGGCTCAGCGGTCCGATTCCTGAGGCTTTTCGAACCATGACTTCCATTAAATCCCTTTACCTTAATGACAACAATATCACTTCAATTCCATCATGGTTTGTTGAGTTAAAGACACTTCTCTACCTTGGCCTTTCATCAAATGAATTTACTACAACCAAATGTTCGCTTTCATCAATTCTCAGTAACATGTGTCATCTAAAGGGGTTATATTTCTCAGGGAACAAGTTCCGAGAAGAATCAATTGCAAAGTACCAATTATCTGGATGCAACAAATATGATCTAGAGGTATTGCATTTGTCTAATAATGAGATCAGTGGTCGCTTGCCAACTTGGTTGGGGCAACTTGTGAATTTAGAATATCTTGATCTCAGTTCAAATTTTTTCTCTGGACCCATTCCCTTATCTCTAGGAAAACTATCAAAGTTGAGATACCTAGACATGTCAAAAAATAAGTTGGATGGGGGAGTCCTTCCTGATAATATTGGACAACTTGTCAATTTAACAAACTTGGATATTTCTTCCAATAATTTTGTTGGTGTTATCCTCAAACTCTGGGAAAACTTGTAAACCTACAAGGTCTTGACCTTTCAAACAATTCTTTTCATGGTCTCGTTCCTCAAAGTCTCAATCAACTTGTCTATTTAAATCTCGCCAACAACCAAATCAGCGGTTCACTTCCAAAAAATATTGGATATACAATGCCCTCTTTGTGGAACTTATTACTTGGAAATAACCACTTAAATGGTTCAATACCAATCTCTTTATGTGAAACTGTGTTTTACAACCTTGACCTTTCAAAGAACAACTTATCTGGTGAAATCCCAAATTGTGGGAAAAATCATCGACAAGCTTGGGAAGAAATAAATTTGTCATCAAACAAATTATCTGGGGTGATCCCAACCTCTCTATGCCAAACTAATCCAGCGAGACTTGTCCTTTCAAAGAACATTTATCTGGTGAAATTCCAAATTGTTGGAAGAACGATGAACAGTGGGTAGAAATAGATTTGTCATCAAACAAATTATCTGGTGGGTTTCCCAAGCTCATTTGGGAATCTTTCCCCATTGGAATGGTTGCATTTAGACAATAACATGCTCAAAGGTGAACTTCCAGTGTCTTTGAGAAATTGAAGAATTTGTTGATTTTGGATCTTGGTGAGAATCAATTTTCAGGGAGCATACCACCATGGACTACAACACATTTCCTCACTGCAGATTCTTAGACTGCGGCAAAACATGTTGAGTGGTAGCATTCCTTCACAATTATGCCAACTTACATCACTGCAAATTTTGGACCTTTCTCGTAACAAATTAGAAGGTTCAATTCCTCGGTGCATAGGAAATCTTCAAGGAATGACTAGTAAAAAATCATTAGACATTTTAGTGTGGTGGACTCGGCTGGTGCACCTGTTGAATGGTCCCCTGAAGCCGTAAAAGAAGTCATAAAAGGAGCTGAAACGCGAGTACATCAAAATCTTGAAGCTTTTAGTCAACATGGACTTGTCAGAAAACAATTTGGTTGGATCCATTCCTAATGGAATAACCAGGCTCACAGGATTGCATGGCTTGAATCTGTCAACAATCATTTGAAAGGAGAGATCCCTGAGATGATAGGGGAGATGAAATCAATTGAGTCTTTGGACCTATCTAATAACCATCTGTCAGGCACAATTCCAAATAGCATGTCTGCTTTGACTTCATTGAGCCATTTAAACTTATCACACAATAATCTTTCAGGACCAATTCCTAAAGGTAACCAACTTTTAACTCTGGATGACCCATCTATTTATGCTGAAAACCCTATCTTTGCGGATCTCCACTCCCAAAATGTCCTGGTGATATTCACATCAAGCTCCTAATAGCAAAAATGACGAAGATGAAGATGACAAGAAAGATAAGGTGGAAAAATTATGGTTCTACTTTGTCATAGCAGTTGGCTTTGCAACTGGTTTTTGGGGAGTTATTGGCACATTATTGTTCAAGAAGAATTGGAGCATGCTTACTTCAGATGGGTGGAAGAGTAGCTGACAAGATTTATGTGGCAGTTGTGATCAAAGTTGCAAAGCCAATGATGAGAAACCACACTCACGGGTAACGTTATGTTTCTTCTATATATTTCTATTTCATTTTCTAAAACTGATTGTGAATACATAGATTCTTTTATTGAATGGTTCTGGTGTCCTCACATGCTCATTATATTCAACATTATTTTATGTCAATTGCATAGCTAATGAATCAAATTTCTTTGGCAGATGATAATGAAGAAAGTTGCATACCAGACGATGTTGGCAAGCTGGCTCAGGATTGCTTTTGTGTTTGTTGTTTTGTTTTTCCTCTTTATGTGCTTTTGTCCTTTCTGTTTTTGCCTTGGTGGTCCAGTCTCTGTTGCCTGACCCCTTATGCGATGTGTGTATCTAGGCATGAGATTTTATCTCATGGAACCTTCATTTATTCAATAACATGTTCCTCTTTCAAAAAAAAAAAAGTGATCTGGAGAAGGAGGCACAGAAATAAGTGTGGGAAAATAATGCCCTTTGAAAGAAGAAAAGAGCATATATATATATATAAACAACTTGTGGTGTTACATTTAAATTTGTATTACTTTTTTACCATGATTGCCTTCACTGGATTTGTACTATACATTATAGGGGCTCAAAATCCCTGCAGATGAATAATAATGTTTTACTATGGAGCATTGTGATATTGTTTTCTTAATGCTCTTATTATAAGGTATTTTTTTTTCTTCATGGATGTTCCATTTAGCAATGTTTAAATCAGATTGGTCATTGGACCGGCTGAGACTCCGGTTCAAAGTTTAATGATCAAACTGTGGATGAATTGAAATTGATTAAATAATAATTTTTAAAATATATAATATATAAAATCATAATGAATATAGAATAAAACATTCATAATAGAAAATAAAAATTACATTACATAATAGTTGCTTTATCTTGGTACAAATATATATATTCCAATGCATGATGTATCTTATGAGAGTAACTTTTTTTATATGAGAACATATGAAATTATAATCGTTAGGTCTAATTATGAATAATCAAGAAAAAGTCACATGACATTTGTAAGTGGTCACTTGACTATCACAAGACTATTAAATTATTTTAATCCTAACCATTTATGATTAGATAACGATCATGATTTGAGGATGATAGCTTTCATAGAAGAATGTTTTGATAAATACATGTTTTTATTTTAAATCAGAGTTTAATGGATATGCATTGTCGGTGTAAAACAGTTTTACACTGACTACCAATCACAATATGTCATGTAAGAGATAATAATTTTCATTTTAAATTTCAATTAAAACATAGATACGTTTTATGATGTGGCATTCAATTGGATGACTATGGCGGAATTCTTTAAATTAATATATAAAACTATTAAATTTTATTTCCTTCTTATTTTTCTTTTTCTTTTTAGTTAAAAAGTAATAATAATAGTTTTTTTATATAAGAAAACGAAAAACAAAGAGAGAAAAAACAATTTGGAGCGAAAACTAAACGAGAGTTTAAACCAAGAGACAACTAAATATTGATGATATTGTTTAGACTCTTTAAATTCAGAAGATTAGAGTAGAACGGAGAAAGCCAAGAAGAATTGGGGAACAAAGTAGAATTGAGAAGCAAATGCTACAAATAGAAATGCAATTTGAAGTTTGAACTACCAATTTACTATACAAATATAAAACATGCAACCGAGGAAACATTTTAAAATGAAAAAGGACCATAGGTAACAAATAGAAGAACATAGGCTACAAATAAACATGTAAAATTTTAAGTATGAACCATATAGGTAGTTACTAGTTAGGTACTAAATTAAAATGTGAGGTGGACATGTCACCACTACCAATATAAGTAGATTTTGTTTCTATCATTCAGACTGAAAGTGTACTTCACAAACTATGAAAGATTAAAAACATATAGGTACAATAAATCATGGTGTTTGATTGACAATTATCTTCAGGTAGAACGACCAAGTATCAAGTGAATAGGTTACTTCCATAAGCCATTGACTACAAAAGTTTGAAATATTGTTAAAAAAATCATAAGTTAATCTCTTTGTCATAGTTAATCTGATTTTGATCTCCAAATATTTTTTGACCGATTGTAGTCCCTCAATTTGTTCATTGTTGCAATTAAATATCTTCAATTTTACTTTAAACTCTCAAATTTCACTCCAAAATATTTACATAGAAATGAAATTTAATGATTTCATACATATAAAAATGATAAATGAACAAAATTACTTAATTTTAAAAGTAGGGAGAGACTTGATTAGCTCGATCACAAGCACATATGCATTAAACAACGTTTCAAACGATTTTATTGCCAAGAAAATACAGGCTGGGATAATTCATATTGGGTTTGGAATAAAGGTTAGATATAATTAGACGCCTATAGGGTAGATGCACCCGAAATGACAAGGAGAGTAAAGAAGTAAATAAATGTGATGTATGATATGATGGAAAATTAGTAGAGATAATAAGAGAAAAAGTTGCAGATGGAAAAAAACAAGTGTACAAAAGCAATACTCTGGCACAAATATGAACACCATTGATGACTCAAGTTGAGCTAACCAACATTTAATTCATCAACTGTAAACTTAACTTCGAGCCACTATATTTTCCATGTAAGCCATTTGGATGGTTGCTGCGAAGTGACATGCTTTCCTTCTTAGTTGTCTTGTTTATGAAACTTGCCTCACTGGCATTATGGTGTAAAAGAAGCTCATGACATTAAATAATGGCTTAGCATGCACTCTTGGTGCAAATTAGCATGCATTTGAATACTG